>NW_028234170.1:835000-860000 GCF_037954235.1 Aulostomus chinensis
GTTAGGGTTAGGGTTAGGCTAGGGTTAGGGTTAGGGTTAGGGTTAGGGTTGGGGTTAGGGTTAGGGTTAGGGTACAGCCACCAGGGCTTAAAAATTAATTTAGAGCCCCCAGGAGGCACTGGCGGTAGATTAGGTTATAGGTGTGCCCACTCCCACCTAAGTGGAAGTGGGTAATGCACGGTCCATCCTGGGGGCTATGCCCCACCACCCGAAAGTGGTGGGGGGGGTCCAAAAATTAGGCCATTGGGCCTTATTAGTCTGGCTGTTGCCGCAACGTTTCGGCCTTTCTAGGCCTTCCTCAGGCGGAGCCAGCTTAGAGAAAGTGTGGTGCATGTTTGTGCTTCTCACACTTCTTTCCCTTCTGTGCTGTCCCTTTCTTTTCCCTTTTCCCTCTTGTGCTTTCCCCTTTTATACTTTCCCTTTTGTTTCCCTCCCTTCCTATTCTGTTTTCAAATTATATTTAGGTTCCTTTCCTTTTTCTGTTTGTCCGCCTCTTTCTTGAGTTACTGTATGTTAAGCCCTTTTATATTGTCTCTTTTTTGAGTTACTTTATATTCAGCCCCTTTGTATTTTCTCTTTCTTGAGTTTATTTTAACTTCTATTTTTTCTCTTTCTTGAGTTTATTTTAACTTCTTTTCTTTTTCTCCTCTTCTTTTCCCTTTCTTTTCCCTTTCTTCTCTACCCCCCCAATTAGGGTTAGGGTTAGGGTTAGGGTTAGGGTTATCCTTTTCTTTCCCTTTCTTCTCTACCCCCCCAATTAGGGTTAGGGTTAGGGTTAGGGTTAGGGTTAGGCTAGGGTTAGGGTTAGGGTTAGGGTTAGGGTTGGGGTTAGGGTTAGGGTTAGGGTACAGCCACCAGGGCTTAAAAATTAATTTAGAGCCCCCAGGAGGCACTGGCGGTAGATTAGGTTATAGGTGTGCCCACTCCCACCTAAGTGGAAGTGGGTAATGCACGGTCCATCCTGGGGGCTATGCCCCACCACCCGAAAGTGGTGGGGGGGGTCCAAAAATTAGGCCATTGGGCCTTATTAGTCTGGCTGTTGCCGCAACGTTTCGGCCTTTCTAGGCCTTCCTCAGGCGGAGCCAGCTTAGAGAAAGTGTGGTGCATGTTTGTGCTTCTCACACTTCTTTCCCTTCTGTGCTGTCCCTTTCTTTTCCCTTTTCCCTCTTGTGCTTTCCCCTTTTATACTTTCCCTTTTGTTTCCCTCCCTTCCTATTCTGTTTTCAAATTATATTTAGGTTCCTTTCCTTTTTCTGTTTGTCCGCCTCTTTCTTGAGTTACTGTATGTTAAGCCCTTTTATATTGTCTCTTTTTTGAGTTACTTTATATTCAGCCCCTTTGTATTTTCTCTTTCTTGAGTTTATTTTAACTTCTATTTTTTCTCTTTCTTGAGTTTATTTTAACTTCTTTTCTTTTTCTCCTCTTCTTTTCCCTTTCTTTTCCCTTTCTTCTCTACCCCCCCAATTAGGGTTAGGGTTAGGGTTAGGGTTAGGGTTATCCTTTTCTTTCCCTTTCTTCTCTACCCCCCCAATTAGGGTTAGGGTTAGGGTTAGGGTTAGGGTTAGGCTAGGGTTAGGGTTAGGGTTAGGGTTAGGGTTGGGGTTAGGGTTAGGGTTAGGGTACAGCCACCAGGGCTTAAAAATTAATTTAGAGCCCCCAGGAGGCACTGGCGGTAGATTAGGTTATAGGTGTGCCCACTCCCACCTAAGTGGAAGTGGGTAATGCACGGTCCATCCTGGGGGCTATGCCCCACCACCCGAAAGTGGTGGGGGGGGTCCAAAAATTAGGCCATTGGGCCTTATTAGTCTGGCTGTTGCCGCAACGTTTCGGCCTTTCTAGGCCTTCCTCAGGCGGAGCCAGCTTAGAGAAAGTGTGGTGCATGTTTGTGCTTCTCACACTTCTTTCCCTTCTGTGCTGTCCCTTTCTTTTCCCTTTTCCCTCTTGTGCTTTCCCCTTTTATACTTTCCCTTTTGTTTCCCTCCCTTCCTATTCTGTTTTCAAATTATATTTAGGTTCCTTTCCTTTTTCTGTTTGTCCGCCTCTTTCTTGAGTTACTGTATGTTAAGCCCTTTTATATTGTCTCTTTTTTGAGTTACTTTATATTCAGCCCCTTTGTATTTTCTCTTTCTTGAGTTTATTTTAACTTCTATTTTTTCTCTTTCTTGAGTTTATTTTAACTTCTTTTCTTTTTCTCCTCTTCTTTTCCCTTTCTTTTCCCTTTCTTCTCTACCCCCCCAATTAGGGTTAGGGTTAGGGTTAGGGTTAGGGTTATCCTTTTCTTTCCCTTTCTTCTCTACCCCCCCAATTAGGGTTAGGGTTAGGGTTAGGGTTAGGGTTAGGCTAGGGTTAGGGTTAGGGTTAGGGTTAGGGTTGGGGTTAGGGTTAGGGTTAGGGTACAGCCACCAGGGCTTAAAAATTAATTTAGAGCCCCCAGGAGGCACTGGCGGTAGATTAGGTTATAGGTGTGCCCACTCCCACCTAAGTGGAAGTGGGTAATGCACGGTCCATCCTGGGGGCTATGCCCCACCACCCGAAAGTGGTGGGGGGGGTCCAAAAATTAGGCCATTGGGCCTTATTAGTCTGGCTGTTGCCGCAACGTTTCGGCCTTTCTAGGCCTTCCTCAGGCGGAGCCAGCTTAGAGAAAGTGTGGTGCATGTTTGTGCTTCTCACACTTCTTTCCCTTCTGTGCTGTCCCTTTCTTTTCCCTTTTCCCTCTTGTGCTTTCCCCTTTTATACTTTCCCTTTTGTTTCCCTCCCTTCCTATTCTGTTTTCAAATTATATTTAGGTTCCTTTCCTTTTTCTGTTTGTCCGCCTCTTTCTTGAGTTACTGTATGTTAAGCCCTTTTATATTGTCTCTTTTTTGAGTTACTTTATATTCAGCCCCTTTGTATTTTCTCTTTCTTGAGTTTATTTTAACTTCTATTTTTTCTCTTTCTTGAGTTTATTTTAACTTCTTTTCTTTTTCTCCTCTTCTTTTCCCTTTCTTTTCCCTTTCTTCTCTACCCCCCCAATTAGGGTTAGGGTTAGGGTTAGGGTTAGGGTTATCCTTTTCTTTCCCTTTCTTCTCTACCCCCCCAATTAGGGTTAGGGTTAGGGTTAGGGTTAGGGTTAGGCTAGGGTTAGGGTTAGGGTTAGGGTTAGGGTTGGGGTTAGGGTTAGGGTTAGGGTACAGCCACCAGGGCTTAAAAATTAATTTAGAGCCCCCAGGAGGCACTGGCGGTAGATTAGGTTATAGGTGTGCCCACTCCCACCTAAGTGGAAGTGGGTAATGCACGGTCCATCCTGGGGGCTATGCCCCACCACCCGAAAGTGGTGGGGGGGGTCCAAAAATTAGGCCATTGGGCCTTATTAGTCTGGCTGTTGCCGCAACGTTTCGGCCTTTCTAGGCCTTCCTCAGGCGGAGCCAGCTTAGAGAAAGTGTGGTGCATGTTTGTGCTTCTCACACTTCTTTCCCTTCTGTGCTGTCCCTTTCTTTTCCCTTTTCCCTCTTGTGCTTTCCCCTTTTATACTTTCCCTTTTGTTTCCCTCCCTTCCTATTCTGTTTTCAAATTATATTTAGGTTCCTTTCCTTTTTCTGTTTGTCCGCCTCTTTCTTGAGTTACTGTATGTTAAGCCCTTTTATATTGTCTCTTTTTTGAGTTACTTTATATTCAGCCCCTTTGTATTTTCTCTTTCTTGAGTTTATTTTAACTTCTATTTTTTCTCTTTCTTGAGTTTATTTTAACTTCTTTTCTTTTTCTCCTCTTCTTTTCCCTTTCTTTTCCCTTTCTTCTCTACCCCCCCAATTAGGGTTAGGGTTAGGGTTAGGGTTAGGGTTATCCTTTTCTTTCCCTTTCTTCTCTACCCCCCCAATTAGGGTTAGGGTTAGGGTTAGGGTTAGGGTTAGGCTAGGGTTAGGGTTAGGGTTAGGGTTAGGGTTGGGGTTAGGGTTAGGGTTAGGGTACAGCCACCAGGGCTTAAAAATTAATTTAGAGCCCCCAGGAGGCACTGGCGGTAGATTAGGTTATAGGTGTGCCCACTCCCACCTAAGTGGAAGTGGGTAATGCACGGTCCATCCTGGGGGCTATGCCCCACCACCCGAAAGTGGTGGGGGGGGTCCAAAAATTAGGCCATTGGGCCTTATTAGTCTGGCTGTTGCCGCAACGTTTCGGCCTTTCTAGGCCTTCCTCAGGCGGAGCCAGCTTAGAGAAAGTGTGGTGCATGTTTGTGCTTCTCACACTTCTTTCCCTTCTGTGCTGTCCCTTTCTTTTCCCTTTTCCCTCTTGTGCTTTCCCCTTTTATACTTTCCCTTTTGTTTCCCTCCCTTCCTATTCTGTTTTCAAATTATATTTAGGTTCCTTTCCTTTTTCTGTTTGTCCGCCTCTTTCTTGAGTTACTGTATGTTAAGCCCTTTTATATTGTCTCTTTTTTGAGTTACTTTATATTCAGCCCCTTTGTATTTTCTCTTTCTTGAGTTTATTTTAACTTCTATTTTTTCTCTTTCTTGAGTTTATTTTAACTTCTTTTCTTTTTCTCCTCTTCTTTTCCCTTTCTTTTCCCTTTCTTCTCTACCCCCCCAATTAGGGTTAGGGTTAGGGTTAGGGTTAGGGTTATCCTTTTCTTTCCCTTTCTTCTCTACCCCCCCAATTAGGGTTAGGGTTAGGGTTAGGGTTAGGGTTAGGCTAGGGTTAGGGTTAGGGTTAGGGTTAGGGTTGGGGTTAGGGTTAGGGTTAGGGTACAGCCACCAGGGCTTAAAAATTAATTTAGAGCCCCCAGGAGGCACTGGCGGTAGATTAGGTTATAGGTGTGCCCACTCCCACCTAAGTGGAAGTGGGTAATGCACGGTCCATCCTGGGGGCTATGCCCCACCACCCGAAAGTGGTGGGGGGGGTCCAAAAATTAGGCCATTGGGCCTTATTAGTCTGGCTGTTGCCGCAACGTTTCGGCCTTTCTAGGCCTTCCTCAGGCGGAGCCAGCTTAGAGAAAGTGTGGTGCATGTTTGTGCTTCTCACACTTCTTTCCCTTCTGTGCTGTCCCTTTCTTTTCCCTTTTCCCTCTTGTGCTTTCCCCTTTTATACTTTCCCTTTTGTTTCCCTCCCTTCCTATTCTGTTTTCAAATTATATTTAGGTTCCTTTCCTTTTTCTGTTTGTCCGCCTCTTTCTTGAGTTACTGTATGTTAAGCCCTTTTATATTGTCTCTTTTTTGAGTTACTTTATATTCAGCCCCTTTGTATTTTCTCTTTCTTGAGTTTATTTTAACTTCTATTTTTTCTCTTTCTTGAGTTTATTTTAACTTCTTTTCTTTTTCTCCTCTTCTTTTCCCTTTCTTTTCCCTTTCTTCTCTACCCCCCCAATTAGGGTTAGGGTTAGGGTTAGGGTTAGGGTTATCCTTTTCTTTCCCTTTCTTCTCTACCCCCCCAATTAGGGTTAGGGTTAGGGTTAGGGTTAGGGTTAGGCTAGGGTTAGGGTTAGGGTTAGGGTTAGGGTTGGGGTTAGGGTTAGGGTTAGGGTACAGCCACCAGGGCTTAAAAATTAATTTAGAGCCCCCAGGAGGCACTGGCGGTAGATTAGGTTATAGGTGTGCCCACTCCCACCTAAGTGGAAGTGGGTAATGCACGGTCCATCCTGGGGGCTATGCCCCACCACCCGAAAGTGGTGGGGGGGGTCCAAAAATTAGGCCATTGGGCCTTATTAGTCTGGCTGTTGCCGCAACGTTTCGGCCTTTCTAGGCCTTCCTCAGGCGGAGCCAGCTTAGAGAAAGTGTGGTGCATGTTTGTGCTTCTCACACTTCTTTCCCTTCTGTGCTGTCCCTTTCTTTTCCCTTTTCCCTCTTGTGCTTTCCCCTTTTATACTTTCCCTTTTGTTTCCCTCCCTTCCTATTCTGTTTTCAAATTATATTTAGGTTCCTTTCCTTTTTCTGTTTGTCCGCCTCTTTCTTGAGTTACTGTATGTTAAGCCCTTTTATATTGTCTCTTTTTTGAGTTACTTTATATTCAGCCCCTTTGTATTTTCTCTTTCTTGAGTTTATTTTAACTTCTATTTTTTCTCTTTCTTGAGTTTATTTTAACTTCTTTTCTTTTTCTCCTCTTCTTTTCCCTTTCTTTTCCCTTTCTTCTCTACCCCCCCAATTAGGGTTAGGGTTAGGGTTAGGGTTAGGGTTATCCTTTTCTTTCCCTTTCTTCTCTACCCCCCCAATTAGGGTTAGGGTTAGGGTTAGGGTTAGGGTTAGGCTAGGGTTAGGGTTAGGGTTAGGGTTAGGGTTGGGGTTAGGGTTAGGGTTAGGGTACAGCCACCAGGGCTTAAAAATTAATTTAGAGCCCCCAGGAGGCACTGGCGGTAGATTAGGTTATAGGTGTGCCCACTCCCACCTAAGTGGAAGTGGGTAATGCACGGTCCATCCTGGGGGCTATGCCCCACCACCCGAAAGTGGTGGGGGGGGTCCAAAAATTAGGCCATTGGGCCTTATTAGTCTGGCTGTTGCCGCAACGTTTCGGCCTTTCTAGGCCTTCCTCAGGCGGAGCCAGCTTAGAGAAAGTGTGGTGCATGTTTGTGCTTCTCACACTTCTTTCCCTTCTGTGCTGTCCCTTTCTTTTCCCTTTTCCCTCTTGTGCTTTCCCCTTTTATACTTTCCCTTTTGTTTCCCTCCCTTCCTATTCTGTTTTCAAATTATATTTAGGTTCCTTTCCTTTTTCTGTTTGTCCGCCTCTTTCTTGAGTTACTGTATGTTAAGCCCTTTTATATTGTCTCTTTTTTGAGTTACTTTATATTCAGCCCCTTTGTATTTTCTCTTTCTTGAGTTTATTTTAACTTCTATTTTTTCTCTTTCTTGAGTTTATTTTAACTTCTTTTCTTTTTCTCCTCTTCTTTTCCCTTTCTTTTCCCTTTCTTCTCTACCCCCCCAATTAGGGTTAGGGTTAGGGTTAGGGTTAGGGTTATCCTTTTCTTTCCCTTTCTTCTCTACCCCCCCAATTAGGGTTAGGGTTAGGGTTAGGGTTAGGGTTAGGCTAGGGTTAGGGTTAGGGTTAGGGTTAGGGTTGGGGTTAGGGTTAGGGTTAGGGTACAGCCACCAGGGCTTAAAAATTAATTTAGAGCCCCCAGGAGGCACTGGCGGTAGATTAGGTTATAGGTGTGCCCACTCCCACCTAAGTGGAAGTGGGTAATGCACGGTCCATCCTGGGGGCTATGCCCCACCACCCGAAAGTGGTGGGGGGGGTCCAAAAATTAGGCCATTGGGCCTTATTAGTCTGGCTGTTGCCGCAACGTTTCGGCCTTTCTAGGCCTTCCTCAGGCGGAGCCAGCTTAGAGAAAGTGTGGTGCATGTTTGTGCTTCTCACACTTCTTTCCCTTCTGTGCTGTCCCTTTCTTTTCCCTTTTCCCTCTTGTGCTTTCCCCTTTTATACTTTCCCTTTTGTTTCCCTCCCTTCCTATTCTGTTTTCAAATTATATTTAGGTTCCTTTCCTTTTTCTGTTTGTCCGCCTCTTTCTTGAGTTACTGTATGTTAAGCCCTTTTATATTGTCTCTTTTTTGAGTTACTTTATATTCAGCCCCTTTGTATTTTCTCTTTCTTGAGTTTATTTTAACTTCTATTTTTTCTCTTTCTTGAGTTTATTTTAACTTCTTTTCTTTTTCTCCTCTTCTTTTCCCTTTCTTTTCCCTTTCTTCTCTACCCCCCCAATTAGGGTTAGGGTTAGGGTTAGGGTTAGGGTTATCCTTTTCTTTCCCTTTCTTCTCTACCCCCCCAATTAGGGTTAGGGTTAGGGTTAGGGTTAGGGTTAGGCTAGGGTTAGGGTTAGGGTTAGGGTTAGGGTTGGGGTTAGGGTTAGGGTTAGGGTACAGCCACCAGGGCTTAAAAATTAATTTAGAGCCCCCAGGAGGCACTGGCGGTAGATTAGGTTATAGGTGTGCCCACTCCCACCTAAGTGGAAGTGGGTAATGCACGGTCCATCCTGGGGGCTATGCCCCACCACCCGAAAGTGGTGGGGGGGGTCCAAAAATTAGGCCATTGGGCCTTATTAGTCTGGCTGTTGCCGCAACGTTTCGGCCTTTCTAGGCCTTCCTCAGGCGGAGCCAGCTTAGAGAAAGTGTGGTGCATGTTTGTGCTTCTCACACTTCTTTCCCTTCTGTGCTGTCCCTTTCTTTTCCCTTTTCCCTCTTGTGCTTTCCCCTTTTATACTTTCCCTTTTGTTTCCCTCCCTTCCTATTCTGTTTTCAAATTATATTTAGGTTCCTTTCCTTTTTCTGTTTGTCCGCCTCTTTCTTGAGTTACTGTATGTTAAGCCCTTTTATATTGTCTCTTTTTTGAGTTACTTTATATTCAGCCCCTTTGTATTTTCTCTTTCTTGAGTTTATTTTAACTTCTATTTTTTCTCTTTCTTGAGTTTATTTTAACTTCTTTTCTTTTTCTCCTCTTCTTTTCCCTTTCTTTTCCCTTTCTTCTCTACCCCCCCAATTAGGGTTAGGGTTAGGGTTAGGGTTAGGGTTATCCTTTTCTTTCCCTTTCTTCTCTACCCCCCCAATTAGGGTTAGGGTTAGGGTTAGGGTTAGGGTTAGGCTAGGGTTAGGGTTAGGGTTAGGGTTAGGGTTGGGGTTAGGGTTAGGGTTAGGGTACAGCCACCAGGGCTTAAAAATTAATTTAGAGCCCCCAGGAGGCACTGGCGGTAGATTAGGTTATAGGTGTGCCCACTCCCACCTAAGTGGAAGTGGGTAATGCACGGTCCATCCTGGGGGCTATGCCCCACCACCCGAAAGTGGTGGGGGGGGTCCAAAAATTAGGCCATTGGGCCTTATTAGTCTGGCTGTTGCCGCAACGTTTCGGCCTTTCTAGGCCTTCCTCAGGCGGAGCCAGCTTAGAGAAAGTGTGGTGCATGTTTGTGCTTCTCACACTTCTTTCCCTTCTGTGCTGTCCCTTTCTTTTCCCTTTTCCCTCTTGTGCTTTCCCCTTTTATACTTTCCCTTTTGTTTCCCTCCCTTCCTATTCTGTTTTCAAATTATATTTAGGTTCCTTTCCTTTTTCTGTTTGTCCGCCTCTTTCTTGAGTTACTGTATGTTAAGCCCTTTTATATTGTCTCTTTTTTGAGTTACTTTATATTCAGCCCCTTTGTATTTTCTCTTTCTTGAGTTTATTTTAACTTCTATTTTTTCTCTTTCTTGAGTTTATTTTAACTTCTTTTCTTTTTCTCCTCTTCTTTTCCCTTTCTTTTCCCTTTCTTCTCTACCCCCCCAATTAGGGTTAGGGTTAGGGTTAGGGTTAGGGTTATCCTTTTCTTTCCCTTTCTTCTCTACCCCCCCAATTAGGGTTAGGGTTAGGGTTAGGGTTAGGGTTAGGCTAGGGTTAGGGTTAGGGTTAGGGTTAGGGTTGGGGTTAGGGTTAGGGTTAGGGTACAGCCACCAGGGCTTAAAAATTAATTTAGAGCCCCCAGGAGGCACTGGCGGTAGATTAGGTTATAGGTGTGCCCACTCCCACCTAAGTGGAAGTGGGTAATGCACGGTCCATCCTGGGGGCTATGCCCCACCACCCGAAAGTGGTGGGGGGGGTCCAAAAATTAGGCCATTGGGCCTTATTAGTCTGGCTGTTGCCGCAACGTTTCGGCCTTTCTAGGCCTTCCTCAGGCGGAGCCAGCTTAGAGAAAGTGTGGTGCATGTTTGTGCTTCTCACACTTCTTTCCCTTCTGTGCTGTCCCTTTCTTTTCCCTTTTCCCTCTTGTGCTTTCCCCTTTTATACTTTCCCTTTTGTTTCCCTCCCTTCCTATTCTGTTTTCAAATTATATTTAGGTTCCTTTCCTTTTTCTGTTTGTCCGCCTCTTTCTTGAGTTACTGTATGTTAAGCCCTTTTATATTGTCTCTTTTTTGAGTTACTTTATATTCAGCCCCTTTGTATTTTCTCTTTCTTGAGTTTATTTTAACTTCTATTTTTTCTCTTTCTTGAGTTTATTTTAACTTCTTTTCTTTTTCTCCTCTTCTTTTCCCTTTCTTTTCCCTTTCTTCTCTACCCCCCCAATTAGGGTTAGGGTTAGGGTTAGGGTTAGGGTTATCCTTTTCTTTCCCTTTCTTCTCTACCCCCCCAATTAGGGTTAGGGTTAGGGTTAGGGTTAGGGTTAGGCTAGGGTTAGGGTTAGGGTTAGGGTTAGGGTTGGGGTTAGGGTTAGGGTTAGGGTACAGCCACCAGGGCTTAAAAATTAATTTAGAGCCCCCAGGAGGCACTGGCGGTAGATTAGGTTATAGGTGTGCCCACTCCCACCTAAGTGGAAGTGGGTAATGCACGGTCCATCCTGGGGGCTATGCCCCACCACCCGAAAGTGGTGGGGGGGGTCCAAAAATTAGGCCATTGGGCCTTATTAGTCTGGCTGTTGCCGCAACGTTTCGGCCTTTCTAGGCCTTCCTCAGGCGGAGCCAGCTTAGAGAAAGTGTGGTGCATGTTTGTGCTTCTCACACTTCTTTCCCTTCTGTGCTGTCCCTTTCTTTTCCCTTTTCCCTCTTGTGCTTTCCCCTTTTATACTTTCCCTTTTGTTTCCCTCCCTTCCTATTCTGTTTTCAAATTATATTTAGGTTCCTTTCCTTTTTCTGTTTGTCCGCCTCTTTCTTGAGTTACTGTATGTTAAGCCCTTTTATATTGTCTCTTTTTTGAGTTACTTTATATTCAGCCCCTTTGTATTTTCTCTTTCTTGAGTTTATTTTAACTTCTATTTTTTCTCTTTCTTGAGTTTATTTTAACTTCTTTTCTTTTTCTCCTCTTCTTTTCCCTTTCTTTTCCCTTTCTTCTCTACCCCCCCAATTAGGGTTAGGGTTAGGGTTAGGGTTAGGGTTATCCTTTTCTTTCCCTTTCTTCTCTACCCCCCCAATTAGGGTTAGGGTTAGGGTTAGGGTTAGGGTTAGGCTAGGGTTAGGGTTAGGGTTAGGGTTAGGGTTGGGGTTAGGGTTAGGGTTAGGGTACAGCCACCAGGGCTTAAAAATTAATTTAGAGCCCCCAGGAGGCACTGGCGGTAGATTAGGTTATAGGTGTGCCCACTCCCACCTAAGTGGAAGTGGGTAATGCACGGTCCATCCTGGGGGCTATGCCCCACCACCCGAAAGTGGTGGGGGGGGTCCAAAAATTAGGCCATTGGGCCTTATTAGTCTGGCTGTTGCCGCAACGTTTCGGCCTTTCTAGGCCTTCCTCAGGCGGAGCCAGCTTAGAGAAAGTGTGGTGCATGTTTGTGCTTCTCACACTTCTTTCCCTTCTGTGCTGTCCCTTTCTTTTCCCTTTTCCCTCTTGTGCTTTCCCCTTTTATACTTTCCCTTTTGTTTCCCTCCCTTCCTATTCTGTTTTCAAATTATATTTAGGTTCCTTTCCTTTTTCTGTTTGTCCGCCTCTTTCTTGAGTTACTGTATGTTAAGCCCTTTTATATTGTCTCTTTTTTGAGTTACTTTATATTCAGCCCCTTTGTATTTTCTCTTTCTTGAGTTTATTTTAACTTCTATTTTTTCTCTTTCTTGAGTTTATTTTAACTTCTTTTCTTTTTCTCCTCTTCTTTTCCCTTTCTTTTCCCTTTCTTCTCTACCCCCCCAATTAGGGTTAGGGTTAGGGTTAGGGTTAGGGTTATCCTTTTCTTTCCCTTTCTTCTCTACCCCCCCAATTAGGGTTAGGGTTAGGGTTAGGGTTAGGGTTAGGCTAGGGTTAGGGTTAGGGTTAGGGTTAGGGTTGGGGTTAGGGTTAGGGTTAGGGTACAGCCACCAGGGCTTAAAAATTAATTTAGAGCCCCCAGGAGGCACTGGCGGTAGATTAGGTTATAGGTGTGCCCACTCCCACCTAAGTGGAAGTGGGTAATGCACGGTCCATCCTGGGGGCTATGCCCCACCACCCGAAAGTGGTGGGGGGGGTCCAAAAATTAGGCCATTGGGCCTTATTAGTCTGGCTGTTGCCGCAACGTTTCGGCCTTTCTAGGCCTTCCTCAGGCGGAGCCAGCTTAGAGAAAGTGTGGTGCATGTTTGTGCTTCTCACACTTCTTTCCCTTCTGTGCTGTCCCTTTCTTTTCCCTTTTCCCTCTTGTGCTTTCCCCTTTTATACTTTCCCTTTTGTTTCCCTCCCTTCCTATTCTGTTTTCAAATTATATTTAGGTTCCTTTCCTTTTTCTGTTTGTCCGCCTCTTTCTTGAGTTACTGTATGTTAAGCCCTTTTATATTGTCTCTTTTTTGAGTTACTTTATATTCAGCCCCTTTGTATTTTCTCTTTCTTGAGTTTATTTTAACTTCTATTTTTTCTCTTTCTTGAGTTTATTTTAACTTCTTTTCTTTTTCTCCTCTTCTTTTCCCTTTCTTTTCCCTTTCTTCTCTACCCCCCCAATTAGGGTTAGGGTTAGGGTTAGGGTTAGGGTTATCCTTTTCTTTCCCTTTCTTCTCTACCCCCCCAATTAGGGTTAGGGTTAGGGTTAGGGTTAGGGTTAGGCTAGGGTTAGGGTTAGGGTTAGGGTTAGGGTTGGGGTTAGGGTTAGGGTTAGGGTACAGCCACCAGGGCTTAAAAATTAATTTAGAGCCCCCAGGAGGCACTGGCGGTAGATTAGGTTATAGGTGTGCCCACTCCCACCTAAGTGGAAGTGGGTAATGCACGGTCCATCCTGGGGGCTATGCCCCACCACCCGAAAGTGGTGGGGGGGGTCCAAAAATTAGGCCATTGGGCCTTATTAGTCTGGCTGTTGCCGCAACGTTTCGGCCTTTCTAGGCCTTCCTCAGGCGGAGCCAGCTTAGAGAAAGTGTGGTGCATGTTTGTGCTTCTCACACTTCTTTCCCTTCTGTGCTGTCCCTTTCTTTTCCCTTTTCCCTCTTGTGCTTTCCCCTTTTATACTTTCCCTTTTGTTTCCCTCCCTTCCTATTCTGTTTTCAAATTATATTTAGGTTCCTTTCCTTTTTCTGTTTGTCCGCCTCTTTCTTGAGTTACTGTATGTTAAGCCCTTTTATATTGTCTCTTTTTTGAGTTACTTTATATTCAGCCCCTTTGTATTTTCTCTTTCTTGAGTTTATTTTAACTTCTATTTTTTCTCTTTCTTGAGTTTATTTTAACTTCTTTTCTTTTTCTCCTCTTCTTTTCCCTTTCTTTTCCCTTTCTTCTCTACCCCCCCAATTAGGGTTAGGGTTAGGGTTAGGGTTAGGGTTATCCTTTTCTTTCCCTTTCTTCTCTACCCCCCCAATTAGGGTTAGGGTTAGGGTTAGGGTTAGGGTTAGGCTAGGGTTAGGGTTAGGGTTAGGGTTAGGGTTGGGGTTAGGGTTAGGGTTAGGGTACAGCCACCAGGGCTTAAAAATTAATTTAGAGCCCCCAGGAGGCACTGGCGGTAGATTAGGTTATAGGTGTGCCCACTCCCACCTAAGTGGAAGTGGGTAATGCACGGTCCATCCTGGGGGCTATGCCCCACCACCCGAAAGTGGTGGGGGGGGTCCAAAAATTAGGCCATTGGGCCTTATTAGTCTGGCTGTTGCCGCAACGTTTCGGCCTTTCTAGGCCTTCCTCAGGCGGAGCCAGCTTAGAGAAAGTGTGGTGCATGTTTGTGCTTCTCACACTTCTTTCCCTTCTGTGCTGTCCCTTTCTTTTCCCTTTTCCCTCTTGTGCTTTCCCCTTTTATACTTTCCCTTTTGTTTCCCTCCCTTCCTATTCTGTTTTCAAATTATATTTAGGTTCCTTTCCTTTTTCTGTTTGTCCGCCTCTTTCTTGAGTTACTGTATGTTAAGCCCTTTTATATTGTCTCTTTTTTGAGTTACTTTATATTCAGCCCCTTTGTATTTTCTCTTTCTTGAGTTTATTTTAACTTCTATTTTTTCTCTTTCTTGAGTTTATTTTAACTTCTTTTCTTTTTCTCCTCTTCTTTTCCCTTTCTTTTCCCTTTCTTCTCTACCCCCCCAATTAGGGTTAGGGTTAGGGTTAGGGTTAGGGTTATCCTTTTCTTTCCCTTTCTTCTCTACCCCCCCAATTAGGGTTAGGGTTAGGGTTAGGGTTAGGGTTAGGCTAGGGTTAGGGTTAGGGTTAGGGTTAGGGTTGGGGTTAGGGTTAGGGTTAGGGTACAGCCACCAGGGCTTAAAAATTAATTTAGAGCCCCCAGGAGGCACTGGCGGTAGATTAGGTTATAGGTGTGCCCACTCCCACCTAAGTGGAAGTGGGTAATGCACGGTCCATCCTGGGGGCTATGCCCCACCACCCGAAAGTGGTGGGGGGGGTCCAAAAATTAGGCCATTGGGCCTTATTAGTCTGGCTGTTGCCGCAACGTTTCGGCCTTTCTAGGCCTTCCTCAGGCGGAGCCAGCTTAGAGAAAGTGTGGTGCATGTTTGTGCTTCTCACACTTCTTTCCCTTCTGTGCTGTCCCTTTCTTTTCCCTTTTCCCTCTTGTGCTTTCCCCTTTTATACTTTCCCTTTTGTTTCCCTCCCTTCCTATTCTGTTTTCAAATTATATTTAGGTTCCTTTCCTTTTTCTGTTTGTCCGCCTCTTTCTTGAGTTACTGTATGTTAAGCCCTTTTATATTGTCTCTTTTTTGAGTTACTTTATATTCAGCCCCTTTGTATTTTCTCTTTCTTGAGTTTATTTTAACTTCTATTTTTTCTCTTTCTTGAGTTTATTTTAACTTCTTTTCTTTTTCTCCTCTTCTTTTCCCTTTCTTTTCCCTTTCTTCTCTACCCCCCCAATTAGGGTTAGGGTTAGGGTTAGGGTTAGGGTTATCCTTTTCTTTCCCTTTCTTCTCTACCCCCCCAATTAGGGTTAGGGTTAGGGTTAGGGTTAGGGTTAGGCTAGGGTTAGGGTTAGGGTTAGGGTTAGGGTTGGGGTTAGGGTTAGGGTTAGGGTACAGCCACCAGGGCTTAAAAATTAATTTAGAGCCCCCAGGAGGCACTGGCGGTAGATTAGGTTATAGGTGTGCCCACTCCCACCTAAGTGGAAGTGGGTAATGCACGGTCCATCCTGGGGGCTATGCCCCACCACCCGAAAGTGGTGGGGGGGGTCCAAAAATTAGGCCATTGGGCCTTATTAGTCTGGCTGTTGCCGCAACGTTTCGGCCTTTCTAGGCCTTCCTCAGGCGGAGCCAGCTTAGAGAAAGTGTGGTGCATGTTTGTGCTTCTCACACTTCTTTCCCTTCTGTGCTGTCCCTTTCTTTTCCCTTTTCCCTCTTGTGCTTTCCCCTTTTATACTTTCCCTTTTGTTTCCCTCCCTTCCTATTCTGTTTTCAAATTATATTTAGGTTCCTTTCCTTTTTCTGTTTGTCCGCCTCTTTCTTGAGTTACTGTATGTTAAGCCCTTTTATATTGTCTCTTTTTTGAGTTACTTTATATTCAGCCCCTTTGTATTTTCTCTTTCTTGAGTTTATTTTAACTTCTATTTTTTCTCTTTCTTGAGTTTATTTTAACTTCTTTTCTTTTTCTCCTCTTCTTTTCCCTTTCTTTTCCCTTTCTTCTCTACCCCCCCAATTAGGGTTAGGGTTAGGGTTAGGGTTAGGGTTATCCTTTTCTTTCCCTTTCTTCTCTACCCCCCCAATTAGGGTTAGGGTTAGGGTTAGGGTTAGGGTTAGGCTAGGGTTAGGGTTAGGGTTAGGGTTAGGGTTGGGGTTAGGGTTAGGGTTAGGGTACAGCCACCAGGGCTTAAAAATTAATTTAGAGCCCCCAGGAGGCACTGGCGGTAGATTAGGTTATAGGTGTGCCCACTCCCACCTAAGTGGAAGTGGGTAATGCACGGTCCATCCTGGGGGCTATGCCCCACCACCCGAAAGTGGTGGGGGGGGTCCAAAAATTAGGCCATTGGGCCTTATTAGTCTGGCTGTTGCCGCAACGTTTCGGCCTTTCTAGGCCTTCCTCAGGCGGAGCCAGCTTAGAGAAAGTGTGGTGCATGTTTGTGCTTCTCACACTTCTTTCCCTTCTGTGCTGTCCCTTTCTTTTCCCTTTTCCCTCTTGTGCTTTCCCCTTTTATACTTTCCCTTTTGTTTCCCTCCCTTCCTATTCTGTTTTCAAATTATATTTAGGTTCCTTTCCTTTTTCTGTTTGTCCGCCTCTTTCTTGAGTTACTGTATGTTAAGCCCTTTTATATTGTCTCTTTTTTGAGTTACTTTATATTCAGCCCCTTTGTATTTTCTCTTTCTTGAGTTTATTTTAACTTCTATTTTTTCTCTTTCTTGAGTTTATTTTAACTTCTTTTCTTTTTCTCCTCTTCTTTTCCCTTTCTTTTCCCTTTCTTCTCTACCCCCCCAATTAGGGTTAGGGTTAGGGTTAGGGTTAGGGTTATCCTTTTCTTTCCCTTTCTTCTCTACCCCCCCAATTAGGGTTAGGGTTAGGGTTAGGGTTAGGGTTAGGCTAGGGTTAGGGTTAGGGTTAGGGTTAGGGTTGGGGTTAGGGTTAGGGTTAGGGTACAGCCACCAGGGCTTAAAAATTAATTTAGAGCCCCCAGGAGGCACTGGCGGTAGATTAGGTTATAGGTGTGCCCACTCCCACCTAAGTGGAAGTGGGTAATGCACGGTCCATCCTGGGGGCTATGCCCCACCACCCGAAAGTGGTGGGGGGGGTCCAAAAATTAGGCCATTGGGCCTTATTAGTCTGGCTGTTGCCGCAACGTTTCGGCCTTTCTAGGCCTTCCTCAGGCGGAGCCAGCTTAGAGAAAGTGTGGTGCATGTTTGTGCTTCTCACACTTCTTTCCCTTCTGTGCTGTCCCTTTCTTTTCCCTTTTCCCTCTTGTGCTTTCCCCTTTTATACTTTCCCTTTTGTTTCCCTCCCTTCCTATTCTGTTTTCAAATTATATTTAGGTTCCTTTCCTTTTTCTGTTTGTCCGCCTCTTTCTTGAGTTACTGTATGTTAAGCCCTTTTATATTGTCTCTTTTTTGAGTTACTTTATATTCAGCCCCTTTGTATTTTCTCTTTCTTGAGTTTATTTTAACTTCTATTTTTTCTCTTTCTTGAGTTTATTTTAACTTCTTTTCTTTTTCTCCTCTTCTTTTCCCTTTCTTTTCCCTTTCTTCTCTACCCCCCCAATTAGGGTTAGGGTTAGGGTTAGGGTTAGGGTTATCCTTTTCTTTCCCTTTCTTCTCTACCCCCCCAATTAGGGTTAGGGTTAGGGTTAGGGTTAGGGTTAGGCTAGGGTTAGGGTTAGGGTTAGGGTTAGGGTTGGGGTTAGGGTTAGGGTTAGGGTACAGCCACCAGGGCTTAAAAATTAATTTAGAGCCCCCAGGAGGCACTGGCGGTAGATTAGGTTATAGGTGTGCCCACTCCCACCTAAGTGGAAGTGGGTAATGCACGGTCCATCCTGGGGGCTATGCCCCACCACCCGAAAGTGGTGGGGGGGGTCCAAAAATTAGGCCATTGGGCCTTATTAGTCTGGCTGTTGCCGCAACGTTTCGGCCTTTCTAGGCCTTCCTCAGGCGGAGCCAGCTTAGAGAAAGTGTGGTGCATGTTTGTGCTTCTCACACTTCTTTCCCTTCTGTGCTGTCCCTTTCTTTTCCCTTTTCCCTCTTGTGCTTTCCCCTTTTATACTTTCCCTTTTGTTTCCCTCCCTTCCTATTCTGTTTTCAAATTATATTTAGGTTCCTTTCCTTTTTCTGTTTGTCCGCCTCTTTCTTGAGTTACTGTATGTTAAGCCCTTTTATATTGTCTCTTTTTTGAGTTACTTTATATTCAGCCCCTTTGTATTTTCTCTTTCTTGAGTTTATTTTAACTTCTATTTTTTCTCTTTCTTGAGTTTATTTTAACTTCTTTTCTTTTTCTCCTCTTCTTTTCCCTTTCTTTTCCCTTTCTTCTCTACCCCCCCAATTAGGGTTAGGGTTAGGGTTAGGGTTAGGGTTATCCTTTTCTTTCCCTTTCTTCTCTACCCCCCCAATTAGGGTTAGGGTTAGGGTTAGGGTTAGGGTTAGGCTAGGGTTAGGGTTAGGGTTAGGGTTAGGGTTGGGGTTAGGGTTAGGGTTAGGGTACAGCCACCAGGGCTTAAAAATTAATTTAGAGCCCCCAGGAGGCACTGGCGGTAGATTAGGTTATAGGTGTGCCCACTCCCACCTAAGTGGAAGTGGGTAATGCACGGTCCATCCTGGGGGCTATGCCCCACCACCCGAAAGTGGTGGGGGGGGTCCAAAAATTAGGCCATTGGGCCTTATTAGTCTGGCTGTTGCCGCAACGTTTCGGCCTTTCTAGGCCTTCCTCAGGCGGAGCCAGCTTAGAGAAAGTGTGGTGCATGTTTGTGCTTCTCACACTTCTTTCCCTTCTGTGCTGTCCCTTTCTTTTCCCTTTTCCCTCTTGTGCTTTCCCCTTTTATACTTTCCCTTTTGTTTCCCTCCCTTCCTATTCTGTTTTCAAATTATATTTAGGTTCCTTTCCTTTTTCTGTTTGTCCGCCTCTTTCTTGAGTTACTGTATGTTAAGCCCTTTTATATTGTCTCTTTTTTGAGTTACTTTATATTCAGCCCCTTTGTATTTTCTCTTTCTTGAGTTTATTTTAACTTCTATTTTTTCTCTTTCTTGAGTTTATTTTAACTTCTTTTCTTTTTCTCCTCTTCTTTTCCCTTTCTTTTCCCTTTCTTCTCTACCCCCCCAATTAGGGTTAGGGTTAGGGTTAGGGTTAGGGTTATCCTTTTCTTTCCCTTTCTTCTCTACCCCCCCAATTAGGGTTAGGGTTAGGGTTAGGGTTAGGGTTAGGCTAGGGTTAGGGTTAGGGTTAGGGTTAGGGTTGGGGTTAGGGTTAGGGTTAGGGTACAGCCACCAGGGCTTAAAAATTAATTTAGAGCCCCCAGGAGGCACTGGCGGTAGATTAGGTTATAGGTGTGCCCACTCCCACCTAAGTGGAAGTGGGTAATGCACGGTCCATCCTGGGGGCTATGCCCCACCACCCGAAAGTGGTGGGGGGGGTCCAAAAATTAGGCCATTGGGCCTTATTAGTCTGGCTGTTGCCGCAACGTTTCGGCCTTTCTAGGCCTTCCTCAGGCGGAGCCAGCTTAGAGAAAGTGTGGTGCATGTTTGTGCTTCTCACACTTCTTTCCCTTCTGTGCTGTCCCTTTCTTTTCCCTTTTCCCTCTTGTGCTTTCCCCTTTTATACTTTCCCTTTTGTTTCCCTCCCTTCCTATTCTGTTTTCAAATTATATTTAGGTTCCTTTCCTTTTTCTGTTTGTCCGCCTCTTTCTTGAGTTACTGTATGTTAAGCCCTTTTATATTGTCTCTTTTTTGAGTTACTTTATATTCAGCCCCTTTGTATTTTCTCTTTCTTGAGTTTATTTTAACTTCTATTTTTTCTCTTTCTTGAGTTTATTTTAACTTCTTTTCTTTTTCTCCTCTTCTTTTCCCTTTCTTTTCCCTTTCTTCTCTACCCCCCCAATTAGGGTTAGGGTTAGGGTTAGGGTTAGGGTTATCCTTTTCTTTCCCTTTCTTCTCTACCCCCCCAATTAGGGTTAGGGTTAGGGTTAGGGTTAGGGTTAGGCTAGGGTTAGGGTTAGGGTTAGGGTTAGGGTTGGGGTTAGGGTTAGGGTTAGGGTACAGCCACCAGGGCTTAAAAATTAATTTAGAGCCCCCAGGAGGCACTGGCGGTAGATTAGGTTATAGGTGTGCCCACTCCCACCTAAGTGGAAGTGGGTAATGCACGGTCCATCCTGGGGGCTATGCCCCACCACCCGAAAGTGGTGGGGGGGGTCCAAAAATTAGGCCATTGGGCCTTATTAGTCTGGCTGTTGCCGCAACGTTTCGGCCTTTCTAGGCCTTCCTCAGGCGGAGCCAGCTTAGAGAAAGTGTGGTGCATGTTTGTGCTTCTCACACTTCTTTCCCTTCTGTGCTGTCCCTTTCTTTTCCCTTTTCCCTCTTGTGCTTTCCCCTTTTATACTTTCCCTTTTGTTTCCCTCCCTTCCTATTCTGTTTTCAAATTATATTTAGGTTCCTTTCCTTTTTCTGTTTGTCCGCCTCTTTCTTGAGTTACTGTATGTTAAGCCCTTTTATATTGTCTCTTTTTTGAGTTACTTTATATTCAGCCCCTTTGTATTTTCTCTTTCTTGAGTTTATTTTAACTTCTATTTTTTCTCTTTCTTGAGTTTATTTTAACTTCTTTTCTTTTTCTCCTCTTCTTTTCCCTTTCTTTTCCCTTTCTTCTCTACCCCCCCAATTAGGGTTAGGGTTAGGGTTAGGGTTAGGGTTATCCTTTTCTTTCCCTTTCTTCTCTACCCCCCCAATTAGGGTTAGGGTTAGGGTTAGGGTTAGGGTTAGGCTAGGGTTAGGGTTAGGGTTAGGGTTAGGGTTGGGGTTAGGGTTAGGGTTAGGGTACAGCCACCAGGGCTTAAAAATTAATTTAGAGCCCCCAGGAGGCACTGGCGGTAGATTAGGTTATAGGTGTGCCCACTCCCACCTAAGTGGAAGTGGGTAATGCACGGTCCATCCTGGGGGCTATGCCCCACCACCCGAAAGTGGTGGGGGGGGTCCAAAAATTAGGCCATTGGGCCTTATTAGTCTGGCTGTTGCCGCAACGTTTCGGCCTTTCTAGGCCTTCCTCAGGCGGAGCCAGCTTAGAGAAAGTGTGGTGCATGTTTGTGCTTCTCACACTTCTTTCCCTTCTGTGCTGTCCCTTTCTTTTCCCTTTTCCCTCTTGTGCTTTCCCCTTTTATACTTTCCCTTTTGTTTCCCTCCCTTCCTATTCTGTTTTCAAATTATATTTAGGTTCCTTTCCTTTTTCTGTTTGTCCGCCTCTTTCTTGAGTTACTGTATGTTAAGCCCTTTTATATTGTCTCTTTTTTGAGTTACTTTATATTCAGCCCCTTTGTATTTTCTCTTTCTTGAGTTTATTTTAACTTCTATTTTTTCTCTTTCTTGAGTTTATTTTAACTTCTTTTCTTTTTCTCCTCTTCTTTTCCCTTTCTTTTCCCTTTCTTCTCTACCCCCCCAATTAGGGTTAGGGTTAGGGTTAGGGTTAGGGTTATCCTTTTCTTTCCCTTTCTTCTCTACCCCCCCAATTAGGGTTAGGGTTAGGGTTAGGGTTAGGGTTAGGCTAGGGTTAGGGTTAGGGTTAGGGTTAGGGTTGGGGTTAGGGTTAGGGTTAGGGTACAGCCACCAGGGCTTAAAAATTAATTTAGAGCCCCCAGGAGGCACTGGCGGTAGATTAGGTTATAGGTGTGCCCACTCCCACCTAAGTGGAAGTGGGTAATGCACGGTCCATCCTGGGGGCTATGCCCCACCACCCGAAAGTGGTGGGGGGGGTCCAAAAATTAGGCCATTGGGCCTTATTAGTCTGGCTGTTGCCGCAACGTTTCGGCCTTTCTAGGCCTTCCTCAGGCGGAGCCAGCTTAGAGAAAGTGTGGTGCATGTTTGTGCTTCTCACACTTCTTTCCCTTCTGTGCTGTCCCTTTCTTTTCCCTTTTCCCTCTTGTGCTTTCCCCTTTTATACTTTCCCTTTTGTTTCCCTCCCTTCCTATTCTGTTTTCAAATTATATTTAGGTTCCTTTCCTTTTTCTGTTTGTCCGCCTCTTTCTTGAGTTACTGTATGTTAAGCCCTTTTATATTGTCTCTTTTTTGAGTTACTTTATATTCAGCCCCTTTGTATTTTCTCTTTCTTGAGTTTATTTTAACTTCTATTTTTTCTCTTTCTTGAGTTTATTTTAACTTCTTTTCTTTTTCTCCTCTTCTTTTCCCTTTCTTTTCCCTTTCTTCTCTACCCCCCCAATTAGGGTTAGGGTTAGGGTTAGGGTTAGGGTTATCCTTTTCTTTCCCTTTCTTCTCTACCCCCCCAATTAGGGTTAGGGTTAGGGTTAGGGTTAGGGTTAGGCTAGGGTTAGGGTTAGGGTTAGGGTTAGGGTTGGGGTTAGGGTTAGGGTTAGGGTACAGCCACCAGGGCTTAAAAATTAATTTAGAGCCCCCAGGAGGCACTGGCGGTAGA
Organism: Aulostomus chinensis; assembly: GCF_037954235.1. Taxonomy (NCBI): domain Eukaryota; kingdom Metazoa; phylum Chordata; class Actinopteri; order Syngnathiformes; family Aulostomidae; genus Aulostomus; species Aulostomus chinensis. The sequence continues at coordinate 856,802 of NW_028234170.1, forward strand.
TTAGGTTATAGGTGTGCCCACTCCCACCTAAGTGGAAGTGGGTAATGCACGGTCCATCCTGGGGGCTATGCCCCACCACCCGAAAGTGGTGGGGGGGGTCCAAAAATTAGGCCATTGGGCCTTATTAGTCTGGCTGTTGCCGCAACGTTTCGGCCTTTCTAGGCCTTCCTCAGGCGGAGCCAGCTTAGAGAAAGTGTGGTGCATGTTTGTGCTTCTCACACTTCTTTCCCTTCTGTGCTGTCCCTTTCTTTTCCCTTTTCCCTCTTGTGCTTTCCCCTTTTATACTTTCCCTTTTGTTTCCCTCCCTTCCTATTCTGTTTTCAAATTATATTTAGGTTCCTTTCCTTTTTCTGTTTGTCCGCCTCTTTCTTGAGTTACTGTATGTTAAGCCCTTTTATATTGTCTCTTTTTTGAGTTACTTTATATTCAGCCCCTTTGTATTTTCTCTTTCTTGAGTTTATTTTAACTTCTATTTTTTCTCTTTCTTGAGTTTATTTTAACTTCTTTTCTTTTTCTCCTCTTCTTTTCCCTTTCTTTTCCCTTTCTTCTCTACCCCCCCAATTAGGGTTAGGGTTAGGGTTAGGGTTAGGGTTATCCTTTTCTTTCCCTTTCTTCTCTACCCCCCCAATTAGGGTTAGGGTTAGGGTTAGGGTTAGGGTTAGGCTAGGGTTAGGGTTAGGGTTAGGGTTAGGGTTGGGGTTAGGGTTAGGGTTAGGGTACAGCCACCAGGGCTTAAAAATTAATTTAGAGCCCCCAGGAGGCACTGGCGGTAGATTAGGTTATAGGTGTGCCCACTCCCACCTAAGTGGAAGTGGGTAATGCACGGTCCATCCTGGGGGCTATGCCCCACCACCCGAAAGTGGTGGGGGGGGTCCAAAAATTAGGCCATTGGGCCTTATTAGTCTGGCTGTTGCCGCAACGTTTCGGCCTTTCTAGGCCTTCCTCAGGCGGAGCCAGCTTAGAGAAAGTGTGGTGCATGTTTGTGCTTCTCACACTTCTTTCCCTTCTGTGCTGTCCCTTTCTTTTCCCTTTTCCCTCTTGTGCTTTCCCCTTTTATACTTTCCCTTTTGTTTCCCTCCCTTCCTATTCTGTTTTCAAATTATATTTAGGTTCCTTTCCTTTTTCTGTTTGTCCGCCTCTTTCTTGAGTTACTGTATGTTAAGCCCTTTTATATTGTCTCTTTTTTGAGTTACTTTATATTCAGCCCCTTTGTATTTTCTCTTTCTTGAGTTTATTTTAACTTCTATTTTTTCTCTTTCTTGAGTTTATTTTAACTTCTTTTCTTTTTCTCCTCTTCTTTTCCCTTTCTTTTCCCTTTCTTCTCTACCCCCCCAATTAGGGTTAGGGTTAGGGTTAGGGTTAGGGTTATCCTTTTCTTTCCCTTTCTTCTCTACCCCCCCAATTAGGGTTAGGGTTAGGGTTAGGGTTAGGGTTAGGCTAGGGTTAGGGTTAGGGTTAGGGTTAGGGTTGGGGTTAGGGTTAGGGTTAGGGTACAGCCACCAGGGCTTAAAAATTAATTTAGAGCCCCCAGGAGGCACTGGCGGTAGATTAGGTTATAGGTGTGCCCACTCCCACCTAAGTGGAAGTGGGTAATGCACGGTCCATCCTGGGGGCTATGCCCCACCACCCGAAAGTGGTGGGGGGGGTCCAAAAATTAGGCCATTGGGCCTTATTAGTCTGGCTGTTGCCGCAACGTTTCGGCCTTTCTAGGCCTTCCTCAGGCGGAGCCAGCTTAGAGAAAGTGTGGTGCATGTTTGTGCTTCTCACACTTCTTTCCCTTCTGTGCTGTCCCTTTCTTTTCCCTTTTCCCTCTTGTGCTTTCCCCTTTTATACTTTCCCTTTTGTTTCCCTCCCTTCCTATTCTGTTTTCAAATTATATTTAGGTTCCTTTCCTTTTTCTGTTTGTCCGCCTCTTTCTTGAGTTACTGTATGTTAAGCCCTTTTATATTGTCTCTTTTTTGAGTTACTTTATATTCAGCCCCTTTGTATTTTCTCTTTCTTGAGTTTATTTTAACTTCTATTTTTTCTCTTTCTTGAGTTTATTTTAACTTCTTTTCTTTTTCTCCTCTTCTTTTCCCTTTCTTTTCCCTTTCTTCTCTACCCCCCCAATTAGGGTTAGGGTTAGGGTTAGGGTTAGGGTTATCCTTTTCTTTCCCTTTCTTCTCTACCCCCCCAATTAGGGTTAGGGTTAGGGTTAGGGTTAGGGTTAGGCTAGGGTTAGGGTTAGGGTTAGGGTTAGGGTTGGGGTTAGGGTTAGGGTTAGGGTACAGCCACCAGGGCTTAAAAATTAATTTAGAGCCCCCAGGAGGCACTGGCGGTAGATTAGGTTATAGGTGTGCCCACTCCCACCTAAGTGGAAGTGGGTAATGCACGGTCCATCCTGGGGGCTATGCCCCACCACCCGAAAGTGGTGGGGGGGGTCCAAAAATTAGGCCATTGGGCCTTATTAGTCTGGCTGTTGCCGCAACGTTTCGGCCTTTCTAGGCCTTCCTCAGGCGGAGCCAGCTTAGAGAAAGTGTGGTGCATGTTTGTGCTTCTCACACTTCTTTCCCTTCTGTGCTGTCCCTTTCTTTTCCCTTTTCCCTCTTGTGCTTTCCCCTTTTATACTTTCCCTTTTGTTTCCCTCCCTTCCTATTCTGTTTTCAAATTATATTTAGGTTCCTTTCCTTTTTCTGTTTGTCCGCCTCTTTCTTGAGTTACTGTATGTTAAGCCCTTTTATATTGTCTCTTTTTTGAGTTACTTTATATTCAGCCCCTTTGTATTTTCTCTTTCTTGAGTTTATTTTAACTTCTATTTTTTCTCTTTCTTGAGTTTATTTTAACTTCTTTTCTTTTTCTCCTCTTCTTTTCCCTTTCTTTTCCCTTTCTTCTCTACCCCCCCAATTAGGGTTAGGGTTAGGGTTAGGGTTAGGGTTATCCTTTTCTTTCCCTTTCTTCTCTACCCCCCCAATTAGGGTTAGGGTTAGGGTTAGGGTTAGGGTTAGGCTAGGGTTAGGGTTAGGGTTAGGGTTAGGGTTGGGGTTAGGGTTAGGGTTAGGGTACAGCCACCAGGGCTTAAAAATTAATTTAGAGCCCCCAGGAGGCACTGGCGGTAGATTAGGTTATAGGTGTGCCCACTCCCACCTAAGTGGAAGTGGGTAATGCACGGTCCATCCTGGGGGCTATGCCCCACCACCCGAAAGTGGTGGGGGGGGTCCAA
>NW_028234170.1:867500-868877 GCF_037954235.1 Aulostomus chinensis
TTAGGGTTAGGGTTAGGGTTAGGGTTAGGGTTAGGGTTAGGGTTAGGGTTAGGGTTCGGGTTAGGGTTAGGGTTAGGGTTAGGGTTAGGGTTAGGGTTAGGGTTAGGGTTAGGGTTAGGGTTAGGGTTAGGGTTAGGGTTAGGGTTAGGGTTAGGGTTAGGGTTAGGGTTAGGGTTAGGGTTAGGGTTAGGGTTAGGGTTAGGGTTAGGGTTAGGGTTAGGGTTAGGGTTAGGGTTAGGGTTAGGGTTAGGGTTAGGGTTAGGGTTAGGGTTAGGGTTAGGGTTAGGGTTAGGGTTAGGGTTAGGGTTAGGGTTAGGGTTAGGGTTAGGGTTAGGGTTAGGGTTAGGGTTAGGGTTAGGGTTAGGGTTAGGGTTAGGGTTAGGGTTAGGGTTAGGGTTAGGGTTAGGGTTAGGGTTAGGGTTAGGGTTAGGGTTAGGGTTAGGGTTAGGGTTAGGGTTAGGGTTAGGGTTAGGGTTAGGGTTAGGGTTAGGGTTAGGGTTAGGGTTAGGGTTAGGGTTAGGGTTAGGGTTAGGGTTAGGGTTAGGGTTAGGGTTAGGGTTAGGGTTAGGGTTAGGGTTAGGGTTAGGGTTAGGGTTAGGGTTAGGGTTAGGGTTAGGGTTAGGGTTAGGGTTAGGGTTAGGGTTAGGGTTAGGGTTAGGGTTAGGGTTAGGGTTAGGGTTAGGGTTAGGGTTAGGGTTAGGGTTAGGGTTAGGGTTAGGGTTAGGGTTAGGGTTAGGGTTAGGGTTAGGGTTAGGGTTAGGGTTAGGGTTAGGGTTAGGGTTAGGGTTAGGGTTAGGGTTAGGGTTAGGGTTAGGGTTAGGGTTAGGGTTAGGGTTAGGGTTAGGGTTAGGGTTAGGGTTAGGGTTAGGGTTAGGGTTAGGGTTAGGGTTAGGGTTAGGGTTAGGGTTAGGGTTAGGGTTAGGGTTAGGGTTAGGGTTAGGGTTAGGGTTAGGGTTAGGGTTAGGGTTAGGGTTAGGGTTAGGGTTAGGGTTAGGGTTAGGGTTAGGGTTAGGGTTAGGGTTAGGGTTAGGGTTAGGGTTAGGGTTAGGGTTAGGGTTAGGGTTAGGGTTAGGGTTAGGGTTAGGGTTAGGGTTAGGGTTAGGGTTAGGGTTAGGGTTAGGGTTAGGGTTAGGGTTAGGGTTAGGGTTAGGGTTAGGGTTAGGGTTAGGGTTAGGGTTAGGGTTAGGGTTAGGGTTAGGGTTAGGGTTAGGGTTAGGGTTAGGGTTAGGGTTAGGGTTAGGGTTAGGGTTAGGGTTAGGGTTAGGGTTAGGGTTAGGGTTAGGGTTAGGGTTAGGGTTAGGGTTAGGGTTAGGGTTAGGGTTAGGGTTAGGGTTAGGGTTAGGGTTAGGGTTAGGGTTAGGGTTAGGGTTAGGGTTA